>NC_057813.1:57335731-57358950 GCF_018294505.1 Triticum aestivum
TGATATGCTGCTACAACGAGATAGAACCGTTGAGCCAAATGCGCCCCCAAAACGCAAAATTTCTTGCTGCAAAGAGAAGCGACCTTTAGGATTCTACCGAATTGCCAACTATTCCAGAAGACGGAGCGCTTGAGGGTTGGTCTGGTAGCTCTACACAATGTCCCGTAGCCATGCTGGTTGGCATTCTGACATAGTTGAGAGGATTTCAGAGGGATTTGCGCGAGACATCACGTCAACAACTGAATTGTCTGACCCTTTCTTGTACTTGATCTGGTACTGGAGCCCTAGTAATTTAGTGAACACCTTTTGTTGCCATGGAGTGGTGAGGCGCTGCTCTTCGAGGTGCACCAAACTTCTCTAGTCTGTGTGGATCACAAATTCAGCATGTTGAAGATATGGCCTCCATTGATCGACTGCAACAATGATTGCTAAGTATTCTTTCTCGTAGGTTGAGAGGCCCTAGTAATGAGGACTCAAAGCTTTACTCATGAAAGCCAGAGGATGGTCATTCTGTTGCAGCATGGCACCACTCCTTTTGTCGCTAGCATCTATCTCCACGACGAAAGGTTGAGTGATATTAGGCAAGGCCAAAACTGGAGCGGAGACCAATTGGTCCCTGAGGGCCTGGAAAGCTGTTTGAGTGGTGTTGGTCCACACGAACGGGACCCCTTTCTTGAGCAAGTTGAAGAGCGGCCTTCCAATCACTCCAAAGTTTCTGAGGAATCTTTGATAGTAACCGGTGAGGCCTAAGAAACTATGCACGCCCTTGATGTCACTTGGTGTTTTCCACTCCACCATTGCATGTATCTTGCTTGGGTCGGTTGCCACTCCCTGTGCGCTGATGACATGGCCTATGTAAGAAAGTTGCTACTGACCAAATGCACATTTGCTTTCTTTGACTTTCTATTGAACTTGCTGCAACAGTTCGAGGATCTCACGAAGCTTCAGTTTGTGCCTTTCCAAAGTCTCGCTATACACTAAGATGTCATTGTCGGCGTTCTAGATACGGGGGTACCCAGACTTGCCTGCCTGCGGCCCACGGCATGGCTCCATCGATGGCCTGGTACGGCCCAGCTTCAATATCAACAACTCAAGACCATCACGAGAGGCCAAGCCTCGCGAGACGGACGACGCCAAGACCTCCAAGGGGGTCGGCCTCCTCAGGCTGGCTCCCAAGGAGCGGAGATTTCTATGCAAGGCGCACATCATGAGGCTCAGCTAACGTGAGTCATGATGATCAAGGCTAGGCGGGCGCAGAGTACCAGTTTCCTCTTTGGTCCGAAGGAGGCAAGCAGCAGGCGCGGAGTCCCGAGGACTCAGCCAAAGGTTTCCATTCTGGTGCAACAAGACCAAGACCGCCAGGACGGCAGGACGGAGGTCATCGTCGTGCCCACCGCAGCGTCATGACCAGAGGCTTTTTCAAGCAAAGACCACTTTAGTTAGGATAGGATGTACTTGTTGTCTCCCTTCAAATCTGGCCATTGTGGGATCCCTTCCTGCCAACATTTGGGAAGAGGACCAAGGCCACTATAAATAGGACTTAGCCACCACCATAGAAGGGGGGGTCAATCCGAACGGAGCGAAGCCATTCCTCCTTCTCCAGCTCTCTTGAGCTCAAGAACACCTCACCTCCTGAGTCTGCTCATCCACTATACTAGTTAATCCTCTGCCCCTCGAGGCAATCCACCACAAAGTTGGAGTAGGGTATTACAATGTAAGGTGGGCCGAACTAGGATAAACTGTTGTGTCTCCCTGTCCCTTTGAGCTCAACGCGCTAGGCTGTGAGGATCGCGAGTAGGCAGGCTCGGTAGGTTGAGATCTCCGCACGCACCCCAGAGTTCGAGCCTCTCAAGGGTTTGCGGAACCCGAAATCCGACATTTCGCTCGCCAGGTAGGGGTGCGTTGGAGATCCGCTGCTCCGTCCGCCACATCCCGCCGCTGGCTCTGATAGCAGGCGCTCCCTCGTCGACTAGGCCATCGCGCACCCTTGGGGGAGCCATGGGCCTCCGCGCTTTCACCCCCGCCTTACGATAGGTGGAGTGGCCACCCAAGTTTAGGCCCAAGATGCCGCCATGCTACGATGGTGCGGCGGATCTGGCTAGCTTCCTCCAGGCGTACGAGGAGGCTGTTGGGGCGACACGTGGAATCGACAAGGTGATGGCCAACTGGCTCCCAATGGCCCTCATAGGCGCACTACGCGCCTGGATGCTCAACCTGCCGGAGTCCTCTGCGGCCTCCTGGGAGGAGCTGTGCGGCCTCTTCATCGCACACTTCACGGTGTCGGCGCCCCCCGTCGTCGTAACTCTCCTGGGTAGCTCGCAGGCACCGCCCTCCGACCGCCACATCAAGCAGTTCTACCGCCAAGTAAGTGCCGCCCAGGTGAGCTCAGGGGCTCCCCCGGGCTGGGCAACACCTAAGGCCGAGCTCACCTTCAGCCCAGAAGATCATCCAGCTACCACGGCGGGAGCGGGCGCGCTCCCGATGCTCTGCACCCCCACCATCTGCAACGTGGCAGTCACCAAGACCCTCATCTACGGCGGAGCTTGCCTCAACATGCTCTACGTGGAGGCTTTTGGCCTGCTTCACGTGCCCCACAACCGGCTCCATCCCACCAAGCCCTTCTCCGGGGTCGGCGATGGCTCCACCAGCCCCTGGGCCAAATCCGCTTTCCCGTCACTTTCGGGACCCGCGACAACTACCGCACCAAGCTCATCGACTTCGGCATCGCCCGGATCGACCTGCCATACAGCGCCATCCTTGGGTACCCAGCCCTGGCCAAGTTCATGGTGGCAACTCATCCAGCCTACAACCTCGTGAGGATGCCAGGTAGTAGAGGTGTCCTTACGGTGGCAGGGGACACCAAGGATGCGTTGCAGGCCTCCAAGCTCGTCTTTAGGACTGCGGCATCCACGCAGCCGAGCGAGAAAGGGGGCCCTGAGGCTTCAGGGGCAGCACCAGCCAAGAAGAAGCAGCTGTTTTCCCAAGACCGAGCCAAGACGAAGAAAGTGCCAGTTGATGAGGATAGGGCATCAGGCGCCACCTTCACCATAGGAGCTGACCTCCCCCAGGACCAAGAGAAAGCGTTGCTCAGCTTCTTGCACGCCAATAAGGAAGTGTTCGCATGGGAGCCCAAGGACCTGGTCGGGATTCCAAGTGGAATAATCGAGCATCACCTGAGGGTTTGCCCAAACGTGCACCCAGTGAAGTAGAAGGCCCGATGACAGTCCACCAAGAAGCAAGGGTTCATCGTCCAAGAAACCCGCAAGCTGCAGGATGCTGGAGTCATTCGGGAGGTGCGGTACCCGGACTGGCTGGCCAACCTAGTCATCGTCCCCAAGAAAGGAGGGAAGGCGCGCATGTGTGTCGACTTCACCAACCTCAACAAGGCTTGCCCCCAGGATCCCTTCCCGCTTCCGGGCATCGACCAGATCATCGACTCCACCGCCGAGGGCGACCTGTTGTGCTTTTTGGATGCCTTCTCGGGCTACCACCAGATCAAGATGGTCGTGCAAGATGTGGAGAAGACGGCGTTCCTGACCCCCTGCGGGGTGTACTGCTACACCTGCATGTCTTTCGGGCTGCACAATGTCGGGCCTACCTTCCAGCGGCTGATGCACATCACCCTGGGCTGGCAGCTCGGGAGAAATGTTGAGGCTTATGTTGATGACATAGTGGTGAAGTCTCAGGAGGCGAAGACCCTGATTGAGGATCTGAAGGAAATGTTTGCCAGGCTGCGCAAGGTGGACCTGTGGCTCAATCCCGAGAAGTGCATGTTCAAGGTTCCCTCTGGCAAGCTGCTGGGTTTCCTAGTGTCGCATAGAGGAATTGAGGCTAATCCAGAGAAAGTCAAGGCCATAGAAGACATGAGCCCCCCGCAGACGCTCAAGGAGATGTAAAAGCTGGCGAGCTGTGTGACCTCGTTGGGGCGCTTCATCTCCAAGCTGGGGGAATGTGCCCTCCCGTTCTTCAAGCTGATGAAAAATAAGGGGCCCTTTGAGTGGACCCCTGAAGCTAATGCGGCCTTTCAAGACCTCAAGAGATACCTGACCAGCCCGCCGGTGATGGTGGCGCCGCGCCCTCTCAAGCCCCTGGTGATATATTTGGCTGCCATCCCTCACTCCGTCAGTGCCACTCTGGTGGCACTAAGAGAGGAGCGCCTGATCAAGGACCCTCAGCAGGGCACATGGTCACCAAGTAAAGCACAACAGCCACAAGATGGTACTCCTGAGGCCTCGACTGACTCAACGGCCAACATCCCTCCCGAGGCTCAAACCGACCCTTCGGCCGGAGGGGCTCCTGAGGCTGAGGCTCGCGAGGCCGCCGCCGGTGCGGCAGGTGACGGGACCCCTGAAGATCAGCATCCTCAAGAGACACAAGACCTCACCAACACCTCCTCCCTCGTCGAGCACCCGGTCTACTTCGTCAGCACGGTGCTATGAGAGGCGCGGGCATGCTACCCCATGCCCCAAAAGCTCCTGCTCGCACTCCTCGTCGCCTCCCAGAAGCTGCACCACTACTTCCAGGTGCACCCCATCAAGGTCGTTTCAGCCTACCCACTAGAGAGAGTGCTCCGGAGCCCTAATGTCGTCGGGCTGGTTGTAGCATGGAACATCAAGCTTCAGGCGTTCCAGCTCAAGTTCAGCACCGCCAGGGTCATCAAGGGCGCGGCCCTCGCTGATTTCATGGTAGAATGGACTGACGTCACTGACCACGGGATATGCGAGGATCGCTCCCTCTTGCCTGGAGACGAGGCGCCAGGCCGGTGGATCATGTACTTCGACGGTGCATTCTCATGACAAGGTGGCGGGGCTGGGGCCGTCCTCATCTCACCTGCCAAGGGCAAGCTCTACTACGATATACAACTCTATTTCCAGCAGGGCGAAAAGGTCTCCAACAACATCGCAGAGTATGAAGGCTTGCTCGCCGACCTCAGAGTCGCGGCAGGACTGGGGGTGAAGCGTCTCACCATCAGGAGCGATTCGCAGCTCCTCATCAACTTCTCCAACAAAGAGTACACACCTGAGGACGAGCACATGGAGGCATACCTGGAAGAGGTACGCAAAATGGAGAAGCGATTCCTGGGCTCGGAACTGCAGCACGTGCCAGGAGGAACGAACAAGGAGGAGGACGACATTGCCAAGAGGGCATCCGGAGGCTACCCCAGGAACCATGGGTGTTTGAGGAATGACTCTTCAAGCCATCAGCGGCTCCCCCCACCTCAGCACTAGCACCACCTCAGGAGGACCTACCCCAAGAACCAGCAACAGGCGCCCCGGCATGCAGCCTATCCTCAAGGGCCCGCCTACTCCTTGCACTTGAGCCTCAGGAGGGGTGTTGGACCGAGGAGTTCAAGACGTACATGCTTCAGGGGACTCTACCAGAGAAGGAGGAGGATGCCGAGCGCGTGGCTCGTCTGGCCACGGCATACTGCATCCAGGATGGTGAGATATACCGCAAAAGGCCCAATAACGTTTCTTTGCGATGCATCTCCAGGGAGCAGGGGCTTGAGTTGCTGGCAGACATACATGGTGGGGACTGCGGACACCACTCTTCATCACACACGCTCATGGGCAAGGCGTTCCGCAGTGGGTTCTATTGGCCCACAGCACTCAACGACGCCACCAAACTGGTGCGCTCCTATGAAGCATGCTAGTTCCACGCCAAGCAGATCCACCAGCCCGCACAAGACCTCCAGACTATCCTGCTCACGTATCCGTTCATGGTCTGGGGGTTGGACATCTTGGGGCCATTTCCCTGAGCGCCAGGGGGCTACTGCTACCTCTACGTCGCCATCGACAAGTTCACCAAGTGGGCGGAGGTAGAAGTCATTCGCACCATCCCAACCGGGTAAGCCATAAAGTTCATCAAAGGCCTCGTGAGCCGTTTGGGGTTCCTAATCGCATCATCACCGACAACGGCTTGCAGTTCACTAGCAACCTCTTCAAAACATGTTGTGCTAACCTTGGAAAGCAGATATGCTATGCCTCAGTGGCATACCCCCAGGAGCAACGGCCAGGCCGAGCATGCCAACGCAGAGGTCTTGAGGGGCCTCAAGGCAAGGACCTTCAAGAAGAAGCTCGAGGCCTACGGCAGGGGCTGGCTCGACGAGCTCCAGTCCGTGTTGTGGTCCATCTGCACCACTTCAACCAAGCCGATGGGCGAGAAGCCATTCTTCCTCATCTATGGAGCTGAAGCAGTTCTCCCACATGAGGTCAAGCATCGCTCCACGCGGGTCCTAGCATTCGACGAGGCACATCAGGATGCCACGCGGGGGATGGATCTCGTGTTGGGGGAGGAATTCCGCCGTCAAGCCTCGCTCCGAGCGGCAAGGTACCAGCAGGCACTGCAGCGGTACCACTGCCACAGCGTCCGTTCTAGGACGTTGGAGGTGGGCGACCTCGTCCAGAGGCGGGTGCTCTCCAAGGAGGGGCTGCACAAGCTCTCTCCCATGTGGGAGGGCCCATTTAGGATTGCCCGTGTCTCCAGGCCTGGCACCGCGTGCCTAGAGACACAGGATGGGTTCCCCATCCAGAACACCTGGAACATCCTGCACCTCCGGAAGTTCTACCCATGAAGCAAGGCTCCAGCCTGTGAAGGTCTCTGCTCGTGACACTCTCACGTAATAATGAGTGTGGCTGTACACGCCCAGGAGTCTCCTGAGAGCCGCCTTGGGGCCTCACGGGGGCTCCCTCCCACGTCCTAGTGGCAGCACTTAGCTCCGCGCTGGTGAGAAGACTAGACTAGGTGCCGGACGCGGCTGTTCGTTTGCTTTCCGAAGTTGCTTGCAATCTTTTAGTGGTCTTTAATGGAGTTGGTGTTTTCGTGCTTTGGTTCGCCAAGTTTGATTTTCTATGCTCTCATTTTGTTCGTTCTTAGCCTGGGCCAGGAAGGAGTGGCGGTTGCCCGCCGCTCTTCCTCGCGCGCCTCGCGCGTGGGGGCTAGGCAGGTGTGTGCGCACGGGCCCGCCCTCGCACAAGCACACCTCGCCGAACCCTGTTGCCCCAGTCCTTTGGCTTTATCCTCATGAGGAGCCCTCAATCAAGATCACAGGCACCATCACCCCCTCATGTCCGTGCCCCTTGGGCAGCGCGACATGCTGCATTAAGCCACATCTAACCTATGATAGGGGGCTCGCATAAGGAGGAATGAGGTGCTCGATAGGTTTCCTTTCTCTCTAAACAGCTCTGCAGCAGATCCACAGCACCTCCCGATGCCTTAAACGCCTCCCGAGTCACCATGAATGGGGGCTTTGCGAGATGTCAAGGGTCTCGCCCTTGTGAGGTGGGAAGCTACTACAAACATGTCAAGCTAAGTTATCCTACCCTTGCTTACCTAGAATACAGACATCATGGCACAACATTCAGATAATAAGCATAGCATAAAGGGGCATAGCTTCCATAGTTCATTACAAACCCCAGCGGGGCACCCTAATTTTTTCAAATTGCAGAAGAAAGGAAAGGTCAAACAAAAGCGGCTCGCAGGGCCGCGGCAGGTCTTGAGTCCAAGTTTCGTGGCCCCGAGCTCAGGCCCAACTCTCCTCCTGCTTCACTGGGATGTGGCGGCGAGATGATCCGTTGCCTCCCTCGATCCAAGCTCGACGGCGCGGAGGTTGATCGTAGGCGCCGCTGCTCGAGCTCTCGCCCGAGGAAGAGCTGTCGTTGCGGGAGGAGTGGACATTGTCAAGGCCAAGCTCACCCCCGCCGTCGGCGCGGACGACATCAAGGCCAAGATCATCATCGCTATTGTCTTCTGGGCAGCACCCCATGCGGCGGTCGTCCTCCCTGAACACCCTCACGAAGAGGGTCGCCAGGCCGTCGTACTTGAAGTGGAGGGTGCACCTCCTGCTCGTGCCTCGTGCACGGGCGAACGCCTGCCAGCTGTGGGTCAGGACCATGCTGCCCGTGGCGGTGACCTCAATCACCACCCACGAGGCCCTGCTACAGCAGTCGTCGGCCTGCAGCCAGAGACCGTCGAGCCCCGATGACGGAAGCTTGTCGGAGAATAAGCGCGGAAGCTAGAGCGAGGTGCCAGTGGGCCTCTCCAACTACACCACGAACTCTGGGAGCACGTCCAATGAGGAGAAGAGCGGTCGAGGAGCACGAGCAACTACAGCATGCCTCCCCTCGCAGTGGGGGCTGCCCTGGGGCGGTGGCCCCCGCCGCGAGAAGAAGTACCACCATGGAAGCCAAGGGAGATGCCGGCCCTTGGGGATGCGCGCCCGCGCTCCCTGGGGGCTGCCACCAGAGTCGCGGCATGCTTGCGGGGACGGTCGCGGCCCCTCTTGGGTGGTGGAGAAGCTAGCCCCTCCTTGGGAGCCTTTCCCTTCTCAGCAGCCGAGAACCTCCTTGTTGGTGTCATGGATGTTACAGCAAGATGAAGAAGGAGAAGGGACAAGCAGCAAGAATATGGAGGAAGAGATGAGCGAGAGGGGCTCTGCCCCTCCCCTCATTTATAGCCAGAGGGAGGCCAACCGCCGGCCACCAAGACCTCGCGCAATGATGATCCTCTGCATGCAGCATCGACTCGTCAAGTTGAACGGATTTCAACACAGCATGGGGAAGTGGAGATGCCCACGTCCCATCAATCGCCATGCGCCATCCAAGGCCGTAGGCAGTTAGGGCCCGCGGCGCTCCACACTTGCCCCTTGGCTTCGCTTAGAAACCAAGTCCGAGCGTGCCTTGGGCCCGGGGGCTACTATCGGTGTTCTGGATATGGGGGTACCCATACTTTCCTGCCTGCGGCCCACAGCGTGGCTCCATCGATGGCTGGTATGGCCTAGCTTCAGCATCAACAACTCAAGACCCTCGCAAGAGGCCAAGCCTCGCGAGGAGGACGATGCCAAGACCTCCAAGGGCGTCGACCTCCTCAGGCTGGCTCCCGAGGAGCGGAGATTTCTATGAAAGGTGCACCTCATGAGGCTCAGCTGACGTGAGCCATGACGATCAAGGCTAGGCGGGCGCCAGTGGGAGTAGAGTACTAGTTTCCTCTTTGGTGCAAAGGAGGCAAGCAGCAGGCGCGGAGTCCCGAGGAATCAGCCAAAGGTTTCCATTCTGGTGCAACAAGACCAAGACCGCCAGGATGGCAGGACGAAGGTCATCGTCGAGCCCACCGCAACGTCATGACCAGAGGCTTTTGTAGGCGAAGAACACTTTAGTCAGGATAGGATGTACTTGTTGTCTCCCCTCAAATCTGGCCGTTGTGGGATCCCTTCCCGCCAACATTTGGGAAGAGGACCAAGGCCACTATAAATAGGACTTAGCCACCACCATAAAAGGGGGATCAATCCAAACGGAGCGAAGCCATTCCTCCTTCGCCAGTTCTCTTGAGCTCAAGAACACCTCACCTCCTGAGGATGTTCATCCACTGTACTAGTTCATCCTCTGCCCCTCGAGGCAATCCACCACAAAGCTGGAGTAGGGTATTACAGCGCAAGGTGGCCCGGACCAGGATAAACTGCTATGTCTCCCTATCCCTTTGAGCTCGATGTGCTAGGCTGTGAGGATCGCGAGTAGCCAGGCTGGGTAGGTTGAGATCTCTGCACAAACCCTAGTGTTCGAACCTCTCAAGGGTTTGTGGAACCCGAAATCCGACAGTCATCAAAGAAAACAAGCACGTCATGACGTAACGCGGGGTGCAGAGTGCCATGAAACGTGCCCAGTGCTCCTGCTAAACCAAACGAGACCACCTTAAATTCATAATAGCCTGAATGTGTTTGGAAGGTTGTCTTGTATTCCTCTCCTTCAGCGATCTGGATTTGGTGGCACCCCGCTTGGAAATCAAGCTTCGAAAACCAGCGTGAGCCATGTAATTCATCAAGCAACTCTTTGATGATGGGCACTAGATACTTGCCTATGACTACTAAAGCGTTGAGGTGACGATAGTCCATGCACAAATGCCATATTCCATCTTTTTGCTTGACCAAGATTATCAGAGAAGCAAATGGACTGGAACTTTTCTGAATAACGCTTGCGTTCAACAGTTCTTCCACTTGTCGATCAATTTCATCCTTATGTTCAGGGTTATGCCTATAGGGCCGAATGTTGATTGGCTGGGTGCCAGGGATCAAGGGAATGTGGTGATCGCAGTCACGCCGTGGTGGTAGCCCCTCTAGCTCACCAAAAACTGCTAGGAATTCTGCCAGTACTTCCTGGATGCAGGCTAGTATAGGATCCTCCTTGTCCGGTGTCGAGCTCTTAGGACATAGGTACACAATATGTGAAACAGCTCCGGCCTTGTACATACTTTGTAACTGCATGAAGTTGATGGAGTGGGAGGTGGTAGAAGCAGAATCATGGCCACGCAAACAGCCCCCCCCGGTGTTGCAAACTGAATAAATTTGGCACGCCAGTCAATAGTCATGGGGATGTGAGCCTCAAGCCAGTCCATACCTAAAATGACATCGTACGTGCCGAGAGTTAAAATCTTCATGTCTGTGTGAAATTCACTCCCCTGGGTCCTCCATGTGCATTGGGGCACCTGAGTTGTGCAGATGATCTCACCTCCATCCGCGACACACACCTTATTACAGGGACGAGATAGTGGTTGCGTGCCCGCGATCGTCTTGGGAAGATCCTGGTTGATGAACGAGGTGGAGCTGCCCAAATCAACAAGCATCAGAACCTCGCATCCTTAGATCCACGCGTGCAACTGGAATGCTTTTGGAGCCACACCCCTAGATAGGATAGTGTTGGCCGAGAGATGGCCATGACGGTCTGAGACTGCGCCAGTTGGTGAAGAAACATCATCGTCGAGCACTGAGTTGATGCCAAACAGGTCGAGGAGTTCTTCCACGAGGTGTAGTTGGACGGACATGGGGCAGACGTGCTCTTGCCCCAGCATTCATCGAACTTGAAACAAAGCCCACGAGTGCGCCGGTAATCACGGAGGGCTTTGAGCTTCGATGGCTCCGAGCATGCACCATCCTAGCGTGGTGCATCCGCCCAAGCTCCTTCCAGTCCACGACGGTCTATGGCAGTGGAGGACGAGACGACGATGCTGACAGTGGCAGAGGTACGCCACTTGAAAGCACAAGTGCTCCCTGGATGATTTTGGTAATTAATGTCAACATATCTCTTGTTGGACTAATACTTCTACCTAGTATATTTCAGATGAGTTCAACATTGGAGTGGCGGGACAAGAGGATGTGGAACCTCTTCAAGATGCTAAGGACAAACACTGGCAGAAGATCAAGACTCTACATTTTCATTTTAGTGATCTAAGATCATATTGAGTCCATAGGAAAGCCAATACTATTAGAAGGGGATGAGGTGTTGCTTAATGGCTTGCTTGCTCAAAGAGCTTAGTGATATGCTCCAAAAACCCTCAACCACTTTCTCACTTCCACATATGTCCTAAACCTAAAAGTCAAACTCGGCCCCACCAATTTGATTCATCCGGCGCCACCGAGTTCACCTGACATAGCCACTGCCAGAGGCAGAAACCCTAATCAGTTCGGTCTCACCGATGGGATCTTGGTCTCACCGAGATGGACCTACAAACTCTCTGTTACCTATTGCAGTTATTTCAATCTCACCGAAATGTGCAGTTAGTCCCACCGAGTTTGCTTGATCAAGTCTCTGCTTGCTTATTGCTGAAACCGGTCTCAATGAGTTCACACAATCGGTCTCACCGAGATAAGGTTTTGCCCTAACCCTAGCACATCGGTCTCACCGAGTTGACCTTGTCGGTCCCACTGAAAACTCTAACGTTCACATTTTTAACCATATCGGTCTGATCGAGTTTCACTATTTAGTCCCATTGAGTTTGGAAGATTGTGTGTAACGGCTAGATTTTGTGTGGAGGCTATATATACCCGTCCACCCCTTCTCCATTTGCGAGAGAGCCATCAGATCGTGCCTACACTTCCACTACTCATTTTCTGAGAGAGAACCACCTACTCATGTGTTGATACCAAGACATTCTAATCCAACCACAAGAATCTTGATCTCTAGCCTTCCCCAAGTTGCTTTCCACTCAAATCATCTTTCCACCATAGCCAAATCTATGAGAGAGAGTTGAGTGTTGGGGAGACTATCATTTGAAGCACAAGAGCAAGGAGTTCATCATCAACACACCATCTATTACCTTTTGGAGAGTGGTGTCTCCTAGATTGGTTAGGTGTCACTTGGGAGCCTCCATCAATATTGTGGAGTTGAACCAAGGAGTTTGTAAGGGCAAGGAGATCGCCTACTTCGTGAAGATCTACCCAAGTGAGGCAAGTCCTTCATGGGCGATGGCCATGGTGGGATAGACAAGGTTGCTTCTTCGTGGACCCTTCGTGGGTGGAGCCCTCTGTGGACTCGCGCAACTGTTACCCTTCGTGGGTTGAAGTCTCCACCAACGTGGATGTACGATACCACCACCTCCATGTCTCCAATTGTGTTTGCACGCTCCAAACCCATCCCTCTACTTTCTTGCAAGTTGCATGCTTTACTTTCCGCTGCTCATTTACTCTTGCCATGCTTGCTTGAATTGTATTGTGGATGCTTGAAATTGTGCTAATTTCCAACCTCAACTTCAAAAACTTGAAAACTACTACCTTTGCTTGTTGAGGGTCTAATCACCCCCCCCCCTAGGAACCTCTTCTCGATCCTTTCAATTGGTATCAGAGCTTTGGTCTCCATTGCTTTGATTTAAACACCATTGGAGGAAGATGGATGAGTCTACGATTAGGAGTATTAGACGTAGAGTGTCTATGCTTGATGGAGAGTTCTTTATTGCTTGAAAAAATGAGATGCTTGAGATTTTCAATGAATATCACTTGAACAAGTACATTACTACTCCTTGTGCGCCCCTTGTTGACCCCTTGCATCCTACCCCTAATGAGCCTCTTGATATGATTCACAATCTTAGAACTGTCAATCTTATCACTAGAGGATTACCCAGAAATTTGATTGTTGCTTGCCAACTCTTTAATGTGCTTACACTATATGCTGATTTCTTGAGGAACGATTCCCAGACTATTCCCTGAAAAACTTAGATGAGATTCTTCACAAGTCTATTGCTTTGAATAAGATGAGTCCCAATGATCCTAAGTTTGCTGATTGTCTATTTGAGCTTCATGACCTTATGTGTGGCAAAGGAGATGTTGGAATTATTAGCAACATCATTTCCGAAGTTATTAGAATTCATAGAGATGCACATTGTCATGATCACAAAACTAATGAATCACTCTCTCTAGGAAATGAACAATCACAAGATGATGTTGAACATGGATACTATGATGAGGATGATGATATTGACTATAATCTCTGTGAGTCTATGGGACACTTTGGTCTTATGGCAAATCTTCGCGGCTACATGGCTAGAGGAAAGGAATGGGTTCTTGATAGTGGATGTACCGATCACATGATCGAAGACAAGGATATGTTTCGTGAGCTTGCTAAAAACGACGGCCCTCGAAACTATGTCACTTTTGGTGATAACTCAAAGGGTAAGGTGGTTGGCCTCGGTAAGGTGGCCATCTCACATGACAGCTCCATACAAAATGTTATGCTCGTTCAATCTCTTGGCTATAATTTACTTTCTGTATCTAGACTAGCCAATTTCGGTTTCATTGTCCTATTTACTGAAGTAGATTGCCAAGTGTTTCAAAGAGATAATCATATATAATATGTTCTTTACTGGCATACATAGAGGTGATCTATACATTGTTGGTTTCACTAAAAAGGCTCAACCTAGAACTTGCTTAATTGCTAAATCTTCTAAAGGTTGGTTGTGGCATAGATGGTTAGGTCATGTGGGCATGTGAAATCCTGACAAGCTTATTAAAGGTGATCACATCCTTGGTGTTAATGATGTTATATTTGACAAGGATAGACTTTGTAGTGCTTGCAAGCAGGAAAACACGTTGGAGGAAGTCATCCCGTGAAGAACATCATGACCACGAGAAGACCACTCAAGCTACTTCACATGGATCTTTTCGGTCCCAACGCCTACAAGAGTCTCGGTGGTAACTCATTTGGATTGGTCATTGTTGATGGTTTTTCATGATTTAGATGGGTGTTCTTTCTTGATGATAAATTGCAGGTCCAAAAGATCTTCAAGAACTTCGCTAGGAAGGCCCAAAATCAATTTGAAGTGAAGATCAAGAAGGTTCGCAGCGACAATGGAACGGAGTTCAAGAACACCAATGTGGACACCTTTCTTGACGAAGCAGAAGGAATTTCACATGAGTTCTCGGCTACGTACATGCCTCAACAAAATGGAGTTGTTGAGAGGAAGAACCGGACGCTCATCGAAATGGCGAGAACGATGCTTGATGAGTACAAGACGCCAAACCACTTTTGGGTGGAAGCGGTTGAGACAGCTTGTCATGCAACGAATCGTCTATATCTTCACAAGCTACTCGGCAAGACAGCATACGAGCTTCTCACCGGTAACAAACCCCAAGTTGGATACTTTCGGGTATTCGGCTCAAAGTGTTACATTCTTGATAAGCATCGTCATTCAAAATTTGCTCCTAAATCTCATGATGGTCTCCTACTCAGTTATGGCTCAAACTCTCACACTTACCGTGTCTAGAACAATTTCACCCGAAAGGTTGAAGAAATGGTAGATGTGAAGTTTGATGAATCTAACGGAGCAATTGCCAATTGATGTAGGTGACAAAGATCCTTTGAAAGCTATACAAGACTTGTCTATTGGCAAGATTCACCCAACGGAGGTAAAGGAGAGTACCTCGTCTATCCAAAATGGAAGCCTCGACTTCACGCCAAGGTGATCCACAAGTTAACTTGGAGGCATCCACAAGTGGGACACATCAAGACGATGAAAACAAGGATGTACAACAAGATGGACCTCAACGACCTCCTTCTCCACCTCCACGAGAGAACAACAACGCCAACAACAATGAAGAAAGACAAGAAGAAGAACAAGACAATGAAGAGGATGTTCCACCCTGACCCAAAGAAAAGCTCTCATGAGTTCGAGCAAGAGTTTCAAGAGATAATCCCATCGAACAAATCTATGATGACATTAAAACTGGGAGAATTACTCGCTCTGTAACTCGTTTGGCTAACTTTTGTGAACATTACTCATTCATTTCTAGTATTGAACCTATGAAGGTTGAAGATGCTCTTGATGATCCGAATTGGGTGAAAGCTATGCATGAAGAGCTACAAAATTTCGAGAGGAACCAAGTGTGGACGTTGGTTGGAAAGCCCGATGAGAAGCAGAATGTCATTGGAACCAAATGGGTGTTTCAAAACAAGCAAGATGGAGATGGACAAGTTGTACGCAACAAGGCTCGTCTAGTTTCTCAAGGTTACACTCAAGTCGAAGGTATGGACTATGGTGAGACATATGCCCCCATTGCTAGACTTGAGTCCATTCACATCTTACTTGCTTATGCCAATCATCATGATATCACTCTATATCAAATGGACATTAAAATTGCTTTTCTTAATGGTGAAATTGAGGAGGAAGTTTATGTTAAACAACCTCTCGGCTTAGTTAATCCTGAGAAACCCGGTCATGTTTACAAACTTCACAAAGCTCTTTATGGTCTTAAACAAGCTCCTAGAGCATGGTATTAATGCTTGACTGAGTTCCTTATTGAAAAAGGCTTTGAGATTGGAAAGATTGATTCTATACTTTTTACTAAAAGGGTTAATGGTGAATTATTTGTGTGCCAAATTTATGTGAATGCTATCATATTTGGTTTGACTAACCCTCATTTTAGTGAAATTTTTGGAAGGCTAATGTCGGAGAAGTTTGAGATGTCTATGATGAGTTAACTCAAGTTCTTTCTTGTTTTGCAAATCAAGCAAACTAAGGAAGGTACCTTTGTTTCTCAAACAAAGTACATCAAGGACTTATTCAAGAAGTTCAACATGCAAGAATGCAAAGGTATGAGTACCCCCATGCCTACTAGTGGACATCTTGACTTGACAACGGATGGCGAACCGGTTGACCAAAAGGTTTACCGCTCTATTATTGGTTCATTGTTATATCTATGTGCTTCCCGTCCCGATATTATGCAAAGTGTGTGCATGTGTGCACGATATCAAGCGGCCCCCAAAGAATGTCATCTTAAGGCTGTGAAAAGGATAGTGAGATACTTAATTCACACACCAAATTTTGGCATTTGGTATCCTAAGAGGTGAGACCTTTTGTTCTTGTTGGCTACTCCGATTTGGACTATGCTGGTGACAAGGTTGATAGAAAGTCCACTTCAGGTACTTGTAATTTCTTGATAGATCTCTTGTGTCTTGGTCTTCCAAGAAACAAAACTCAGTATCCTTATCCACCGCCGAAGCGGAATACATTGCCGTCGGTTCATGTTGTGCTCAATTACTTTGAATGACCCAAACTCTTAAACATTATGGGATATATGTGAAACATGTTCCATTGCTTTGTGACAATGAAAGTGCTATTAAGATTGCTCATAATCCCGTGCAACATTCTCGAACTAAGCATATTGAAGTTCGACATCATTTCATTCGAGATCATGTTGCTAAGGGAGATATCAATCTTAAACATGTTCGTACCAATAAGCAATTGGCAGATATATTCACCAAACCACTTGGTGAGAAAGTATTATGCCGTTTGAGAGGTGAATTGAACATCATTGATGCCTCAAACTTGGAGTAGAAACTCCATGTGGATGCAAGCAAGGCATGAGCCTTTCTTTGACTAATCCTTGATATTTCTCTTATGATGATGATCATATGTCTTGGATATACTTGTATACTTGCATGTTATCTAACCCTTGTAGGTACTTGGATGAGCCAAATTCTATGAGATTGTAACTCTATCAAATTCTAAGCAATCTCTACATCTCTGAATCTCTACAATATGGTGGTTGAAGACAAGGAAGCATTAATCCCTTCAATATATCCTTTGACAATTTCTATATATCAAATTTCATTTGATATCAAATTTCATGATTGTCATTTTGGATACACAAGTGCTCTTCCTTGCAAAACTAACCCATGTAGGAAGATGAACTCAAACTACAAGCGGTGCTCCCAACTCTAGATGAACTACGTCAACCTTGAGCATCCTACACAAGTTCAACTACATGATCAAGATCAACACCACCACCAAGGTATGCCATTCTATCTAAGAGAAGCTTTGCCCCAAGACATGGGTCAAAGCAACTCAAAAAGATGTGAATACATCAAAGTGCTTAAATGAGAAGTGGCAACCCCATTTTGAGCTTAAACGATGAGTATGACCTATGATCAAGTGTCTTAAATTGACTCCTAAGTCAATATACTCTAACATAGGTGACTTTGCCGCTGACCAATTCTAGATGAAGTTCTCTAGTGTTTCTCTGTTTTCTTGCATTTGTCTCTTTCTTGTTTGTTTCCCCTTTCAAAAAAACTTCATCTAGATTTCATTTCTTTTCTCTTTTATGTTCTGCATTCCCTGCATTTAATTCATTACAAATCCTTTACCTAATTCCATGCAAATCTTTGTGAGAACCTATTTTCCTAGTGTAACACCCCGGATGTAACTTTCCATATTGTAACTCCAACTCTTGCCATTTCCGGCTATGTGATATGATATTTCCTTCGTGTTTAGGTTTTTGTCTTGTTTTGCATTTTGTTCATGTCATGCATCTCATCTCATAGCATCATGTGCATTGCATCCATATGTTTTCATAAAACTCGTAGCCATTCGCAGTTGCCCCTTCTCTCTTTGTCTCCGTTGACCTTTTGCCAGGCCCCCTTGTCTTCGTCGACCTCTCTCAGACCCCCTCGCGAGCTTGTCTGAAGCTTACCCGAACCCGAACCGGTATGTCGTTACCGATGGATCCGGATCATCACCAAACATCTCTAAAACATCTTCGGTTTCTCTTTTGGTCTACCTAATCCGATCGTCCAATTTTGATCGGAGGGACCCAATAGCCCCTAAGCCAACCACCTGCTATATATTCAGATGAAACCCTAGCTACCCTGTCCAATCCATCCCTCCCATTCCGTTGCCGCCACCATCTTCCTCGGGATATCCTCCCGATCCAAATCCTCTCTGACCCCCTCCCTGTTTTTCAGCGCGCCCAAATCGCAGCAGCCAACCAACATCATCGGCCGTAGCCAGCGCCTCACGACCTCATCGCGCCTCCAGCCCCGCTAGACCCTGCCATCCTCATAACTCTGGCAAGCCGCCTGTAACCTCGCCTCTACCACGTGGTCCTCTTCTTCCCGTGTTTTCCTTGCGTTGTTGTTGACCCGCCTACCGTCCTTCTTTGTCACCACAGGAGAACACCACGCCATGGCCTCTCTGATCTAGGCCAAGCCGACGCCCTGCACCCTCGGGTCCCCGCTGAACCTCCTTCCTCCGGCGACCAAGACCAATACCTAGGTCGAGCCCTTGCTTTCTTCTCCTTCTCGGATCTCTCTTTCTCTCTGAATGCGCTCCATCCCTGTCTTTCTTCCATAGGGAACCGACGCTGCCCCTGAGCTCTGCCCGCGCCATCGTTGCCCAGATCTGGTGTCGGCCAGCCAGATCTACCCCGTATCCACCTCGCTGGACTTCCCTGTAGTCCGCCGCCGCTCCCCTTCAAGTCCCGCTGCGCCAAGCCCCCCTCCAGCCACCGGTCTCCTTGCTGCATCCTGCAGCATCAGTTCAAGCAGAGGAGGGTGATGCCTCTTCCTTGACACCTCTCGTTGACCGCGCCCCGCCTCTCGAAGCCGCAGCCCAGCCCCAGCTCTCCTCTGCTCCACCAACCGGCCTACTATGGCCCAATGTGAGCAGCTCAACACATCTGTTTCGGCCCGTGTAGTTTTTTTCCCTGCGCTACGATTTTCTCTATTTCTTGGAACTGCCAGTTTTTCAGAAAATCCCTCATGCTTCATACATTTAATAACTCATAAATGGTGCATCAGATTAAAATGTTTTAAACATACAAAATGCTTAGTTTTTCATCTAGTTTCACATTATGCCACTTTCATCCATGTTAAAAATGTTTAAATTGTTGTTTGCATTTATTTTGCTTATTGACATGCTAAAATGATTTATTTCATAACTAATTAACCGTAGCTCCAAATTAATTAAACATTATATGTAAATTGTCTAAAAATCCATAGTTTAACTTGGTGCACTTTGTTTTACTGTTTAACAACATTAAAATATGTTTTAGGGCAGAAGAGTAGCTAATTCAAAATATGGACATGAGGATTTTCCGGAACTGTTGTTTGTTGTTTCTGGCCTCATTTAAACTTGCCGAAATAGTTAGTTTACTTATGTTTCACCTCTTGCATGTTTAACAACATTTAATATTGTTGTGTACCTAAACGAGAGCGAATTAAATAACTCGACTGTGGTGTTTCGTCAATATGCAACTCATTGCATATTGAGCTCCACTTAATTTGTAGTATTGTTTGTTGCACTTTGCCATGCCTCTTTAAACCGGACATGCATCATACTTGATTGTGCATCATGCCATGCTGATGTGATGGTTGTTTACCATGATGTTTGCTTCTTTACGGTTGCGCTTCTCCTTGATAGTTCCGGTTATGTTGCGATTGTGAGGATTCGTTCGACTATGTTGGTTCGACTACTTCATGGACTCGTTCTTCTTCCTTGCGGGATCTCAGGCAAGATGACCATTACCCTCGATATCACTTCTATCTTTGCTTGCTAGTTGCTTCGTTCTATCGCTATGGTATGTTACCTATCACTTGTTTACCGCCTCCCATTTTGCCATGTCAAGCCTCTAACCCACCTTCCTAGCAAACCATTACTTGGCTAAGTTACCGATTTTGCTCAGCCCCTCTTATAGTGTTGTTAGTTGCAGGTGAAGTTGAAGATTGCTCCATGTTGGAACATGATTATGTTGGGATATCACAATATCTCTTATTTTAATTAATGCATCTATATATTTGGTCAAGGGTGGAAGGCTCGGCCTTTTGCCTAGTTTTTTGTTCCACTCTTGCCGCCCTAGTTTCCATCATGCCGGTGTTATGTTCCCTGATTTTGTGTTCCTCACGCGGTCGGTTTTATGGGAACCCCTTGACAGTTTGCTTTGAATAAAACTCCTCCAGCAAGGCCCAACCTTGGTTTTACATTTGCCTAGCAACCTACTAACTTTCCCTTGGGTTTTGCGAGCCCGAGGGTCATCTTTATTTTAACACCCCCACCCCTCGGGCCAGTGCTTCTCCAAGTGTTGGTCCGGACCGGGCGATGTCCGGCGCCCCCTGGGCAACCTGGCTCTGATACCAACTTGTAAGGCCCACAATGCGGTTATATCTCCCACATGTCGAGGCACGGCTTAGAGGCATAACCGCATTGTGCTTTTGTCGCAAGAAGGGTCATCTTCACACAATCCCATGTAATGAACAAGAAAGGGATAAAGAGAGTTGGCTTACAATCGCCACTTCACGCAAAGATCATATAATTCATACATCATTCAGAGTACACACATAGTCTGACTATGGACAAATCCAAATGAAAAGAAGATAACCCCAAATGCTAGATCCCCGATCATCCCAACTGGGCTCCACTACTGATCATCAGGAAAAGACACGTAGTAACGACTAAGATCCTCATCGAACTCCCATCTGAGCTCGGTAGCATCACCTGCACTGGTATCATCGGCACCTGCAACTGTTTGGTAGTATCTTGTGAGTCACGAGGACTCAGCCATCTCAAAACCCGCGAGATCAAGACTACTTAAGCTTAGTGATCGCCTCTTTTGCCAATGATCTTGAAAGGACCCACATATCTAGGGGCAAGCTTCCCTTTGATACTGAAGCGACGAGTGCCTTTCATTGGAGAGATGCGGAGGTAGACATGATCTCCGATCTCGAAAGCCAAGTCACGGTGCTTGCTATCATAGTAACTCTTCTGGCGTGATTGCGTGGCTTTGAGATTTTCACGGATGACTTTACACATTTCTTCTGCTTCTATGATCAAGTTGTTGCCAAGAAGTTGGTGTTCACTAGTCTCGGACCAATTGAGAGGAGTACGACACTTTCTGCCATATAGAATTTCAAATGGGGCCTTGCCCGAACTTGCTTGGAAGCTGTTGTTGTAGGAGAACTCGGCATATGGAAGACAATCTTCCCACTTCATACCGAAAGAGATGACACAAGCTCTGAGCATGTCTTCAAGGATTTGATTGACTCACTCGACTTGGCCACTTGTTTGAGGATGGAAAGCCGTGCTGAAGCAAATGTTGGTGCCCATGGCCTTCTGGAAAGAGTCCCAAAACTTAGAAGTGAAAATGCTTCCGTGGTCTGAAGAGATCAATTGCGGAATACCATGCAACGAGACAATTCTGGAGGTGTTTCACATGTCACAGCTTCGCAAGTGCTTCAAGACGCCTAAGCGCACTATCAACTTCGAATAAATTGACCTCCAAGAAGACTTGTCTTATCATGAGAATCTCGTTGCTATTCTTGAAGAAACCGAGCGCAAGACTCGCAACAAGTTGATCAAATTCCTGAAATTCAAGTGGTCGCACCATTCCGACCGAGAAGCCACCTGGGAGCGCGAGGATCATCTCCGTTCTGAATATCCGGGGTTCTTTCAGTCCTAGATCTCGGGACGAGATCCTCTTGTAGTGATGAAGCGTTGTAACGGATGTAACTTTCCATATTTGTAACTCCAACTCTTGCCATTTCCGGCTATGTGATATGATATTTCCTTCGTGTTTGGGTTTTTGTCTTTTGTTTTGCATTTTGTTCATGTCATGCATCTCATCTCATAGCATCATGTGTGTTGCATCCATATGTTTTCATAAAACTTGTAGCCGCTCGCAGTTGCCCCTTCTCTCTTTATCTCCGTTGACCTTTTGCCACGCCCCCTTGTCTTCATCGATCTCTCTTAGACCCCCTCGTGAGCTTGTCCGGAACTTACCCGAACCCAAACCGGTCTGTCGTTACTGATGGATCCGGATCATCACCAAGCATCTCTAAAACATTTTCGGTTTCTCTTTTGGTCTACCTAACCTATTCATCTCTGACCGTCCAATTTCGATCGGAGGGACCCAATAGCCCCTAAGCCAACCACCTGCTATATATTCAGATGAAACTCTAGCTACCCTGTCTAATCCATCCCTCCCATTCTGCCGCCGCCACCATCTTCCTCGGGATCTCCTCCTGATACAAATCCTCTCCAACCCCCTCCCTGTTTTTCAGCGCCGCCAAAATCGCAGCAGCCAACCACCATCCTCGCTCATACCCAGCGCCTCCACGACCTTGTCGCACCTCCAGCCCCGCTGGACCCTGCCATCCTCATAACTCCGGTGAGCCGCCTGTAACCTCGCCTCTACCACGCGGTCCTTTCCTTCCCGTGTTTTCCTTGCACTGCTGTTGACCGTCTGTCATCGTTCTTTGTCACCATAGGAGAGCACCACGCCATGGCATCTCTGATCTAGGGCCAAGCCGACGCCCTACGCCCTCGGGTCCCCGCCGGACCTCCTTCCTCCGGCGACCAAGACCAATACCCAGGCCGAGCCCTTGCTTCCTTCTCCTTCTCTGATCTCTCTCTCTCTGAAAGCGCTCCCTCCCTGTCTTTCTACCATAGGGAACCGACGCTGCCCCGAGCTCTGCTCGCGTCGTTGTTGCCCAGATCTGGTGCCGGCCAGCCGGATCCGCCCCATCTCCACCTCGCCGGACTTCCCTACAGTCCGCCACCGCTCCCCTTGTAACGCCCCGGATCCGATGCGCCAGGTGTCCGTCAGTTATTCGTCTTTGTTGCCATGTCATTTGCTTGCATGTTGCATTTTATCATGTCATCATCTGCATTTCATATCATGTCATCATGTGCATTTCATTTTGCATATGTGTTCGTCTCAGGCATCCGAGCCTTTTCCCCGTTGTCCGTTTTGCAATCCGGCGCTCCTATGCCCTCCGGCGTCCCCTTCTAGCCTCTCTTCGTGTGCGGGTATTAAACTTTCTCGGAATGGACCGAGTCTTGCCAAGCGGCCTTGGTATAGCACCGGTAGACCGCCTGTCAAGTTTCGTGCCATTTGGAGTTCGTTTGGTACTCCAACGGTTAACCGGGTAACCGTAAAGCCCCTCTCTCTTTGCAGCCCAACACCCCTTCCAAATTGGCCCAAAACCCATCTAACTCCCCTCCATGCTCTCGGTCGTTCGATCACGATCGTGTGGGCGAAAACCGCTCCTCATTCGGACTCTCCTAGCTCCCTCTACCTATAAAACTAGCTCCTCCCCCGAAATTCGCGCATCATTCCCCTCGAAACCCTAGAAATTCCTCCCTGCGCCGCCGGACGCGTCCGCCCCCGGCCGGACACATCCGCCGGCCAC
>NC_057813.1:57359437-57369780 GCF_018294505.1 Triticum aestivum
GCTGCGCCCGCGCCCTCCGCTGCCACCTCCGTTCGCCTCCCGTGTCGCCTCCCGCACCGCCGCGGAGCTCCGGCGCCACCCCGGCTCCGTCCCCGGCGACCGCGCCCCTCCCTCTGGCCGGATCCGGCGAGATCCGGCCCGGATTCGCCCGTCTCCGGCGACCCCGCCATCCCCGGCGTGTTCTCCGGCGAAATCCGGCCTGCCTTGGAATCCGTGCCGCGGCGGTTGACTTTTCCCTGCGAGGTTGAAATTCTTCTAAGTCCCTGTTTTCTAACATAATCATGTCATGTTTGACCTGCTGTATCTCTGCATCCGTAGCTCCGTTTCGTATGTGCAATATGTAAAATTGTTCGCCTCGACGAGTACATCATTTCTTTCCATTGCATCATATTCATTTGAGGTCATCTTGATGCCTGAATCATCGTCGTAAGAGTGCTTCATAATGTTTTCTGCTGTCTGTTATCAGTACAAGCTCTTTTGTCATTTTTGCCATGATTGATGTGTGCATCCTATGAGGTTGATGTCTTCATGTGTTTTGAACTAGGCTATGTCTTCTTTATAGAGGTGCTTGCCATGTATTTTTGTGATCAATATGGTGACTAGCACAAGCATGCAAACTAGGCTTCCTGTTAATGTTGTTTTTAGTTTCTGTTCTGCTGTAATTTTGATGCCATGTAAACATGCTGCTACAGAGAGATCCATGCATATTTTGAGATACTTCAGTAAGGGTGTTTTGAACAATTGGTTGTTGTCTATCCATTCATGCCCTTTGTTGCAATTATGGAGTAGTCTAGCATGTCATTTTTGTGCTCTACTTTTGCTTCAAAATGTTTCCTGGCAGATTGTTTACATGTTATTCAATTTGGCCAAGCTTGCTATAGTTGATCCTTGCATGCTATGGACTTGTTCTTGACTTGGTTTGTTACACAAACATGTCTTCTTGATGATGCTATGCTTATCTTGTCATGCAATGACTTGTGGTAAGTGTATCGAGCTTGTTAAGTAGTGTTCATGCTGTTACTGTTTTGCTAGGCTGAATCTGTTATTTCGTGATGCTCTATAAACATGCTTCTACTAATTATTCTATGCATAATCTGGAGATGTTCTATAAACATGTTTTGATCTACATATCATCCTCTATCCATCCATGCCCCTGGTTGTATTTATGGTTGCTGTAGCTTGTTCATATCTTGCTCCAAAATTGCTTGAAAATGTTGTTGTCAGCCTGTTTACATTAAGTTCACTTGTTCCCATGTGTTTTGCTAGTGTTCTATGCACCCTATGACCTTGCTCTTGCCATGTTTGGCTTCACAAATATGTCTCCTTACTGTTGGGTGCCTTGCCATGCCATGTATTGCTCTGTAGTGAGTTGCACAAGCTCATCTACATGCCTTCATAATTATGTTCCTGCCATGTTTGAATCTGTATACTAACTTGCTATGTTTACGTGGGTGCCATCATATTTTCTGATCCCTTTTGGCTTATGGTCACTAAGGGACTTTTGATCTATGCATTTAGTTTCATGTCATGCCTTTGTTTGCCATGATAAGTTCCTGTAACATGTTGTTTGATAGTTCTAAACATTGCATCGTGATGTTGTTTTCTGCAAAGTCTGAAATTGTTATAACTTGCAATCTTACCATGTGTGTTTGAGCATGTTCTAGTGATTTCTAGAGATAGCTTAGTGTTCATGTTTTGTAATGCTTTACCTGTACATCATGCTCATGTCTTTTGTTTTCATGTTGGGGTGCTGTAGCATGTTGTTTTGATGCTTGCAATATGCCTAGTCGCTGTTTTGGACAGCTTATCCTTTAAACTTGTATAGAGTGCATGTGTTGAACCGTTGCTCCGTTTTGAGTGTGCTCTATATGAAACTTGCTTGTTTTTGCATATAGTTTCATATTATCATGTTGCATCCTTGTTTTGAGGTGTTTGCTTGATGTTTGGGTGCATTTCGCATCAATGCCATGTTTAACTTGTTTTGCTCATATCTTCTAGGCCATAGCTCCGAACTAAATGAACTTTATATGTAACTTGACTAGAATCTCGTGTAGATCATCGTTGTGCATCTTAACTTGCTGTTTAACAATTTGAACATAAGGTTTATTCAGATCTGGACCAATTTCGGAATTTGCATATGAGGACTTACCGGAATTGTTATATGTTGTTCCCGGCCACATTTAAACTTGCCTTGATGTGTTGCTCTCGTTTGCATCATCTCTTGCCATGAGTAGCTTCATATAGCTTTGTCATGCATCATGCTTGTTGTGCATCATGCCTTGTTCATGTGTGGTGTGTTTACCTATGTTGTGTGCTTCTTCTTGTTAGTTCCTATTTCGTTGCGATCGTGAGGATTCGTTCGTCTTCGCTTGGTTCGGCTTCATCCGTTCGTCTTCTTCATGGACTCGTTCTTCTTCCTAGCGGGATTTTAGGCAAGATGACCGCTACCCTGGATCTCACTACTATCATTGCTATGCTAGTTGCTTCGTTCTATCGCTATGCTGCGTTACCTATCTTTTGCTCATCAAGCCATCCCAAATTGCCATGAACCTCTAACCTTTGACACCTTTCCTATGCAAACCACTGTTTGGCTATGTTACCGCTTTTGCTCAGCCCCTCTTATAGCGTTGCTAGTTGCAGGTGAAGTTGAAGATTTCTCCATGGTGGACAGGATTTTGGTTGGGATATCACAATATCTCGTATATTATTAATGCATCTATATACTTGGTAAAGGGTGGAAGACTCGGACTTTGGCCTAGTGTTTTGTTCCACTCTTGCCGCCCTAGTTTCCGTCATACCGGTGTTATGTTCCCGGATTTTGCGTTCCTTACGCGGTCGGGTGATTTATGGGACCCCCTTGACAGTTCGCTTTGAATAAAACTCCTCCAGCAAGGCCCAACCTTGGTTTTACCATTTGCCTCACCACCACCTATCCTTTCCCTTGGGTCGGCCAACCCGAGGGTCATCTTTATTTTAGCCCCCCGGGGCCAGTGCTTGTCTAAGTGTTGGTCCGAACTAGAGCACCGTGCGGGACCATTTCCTTGGCAACTTGGATTCGTCGGTTCCTGTACGCTTCGCTTATCCGGTGTTGCCCTGAGAACGAGATATGTGCAGCTCCTATCGGGATTGTCGGCGCATCGGGCGGCTTTGCTGGTCTTGTTTTACCATTGTCGAAATGTCTTGTAAACCGGGATTCCGAGTCTGATCGGGTCTTCCTGGGAGAAGGTCTATTCCTTTGTTGATCGCAAGAGCTTGTCATGGGCTAAGTTGTGACACCCCTGCAAGGTATAATCTTTCGAAAGCCGTGCCTGTGGTTATAGGCAGATGGGAATTTGTTAATGCCCGGTAGTAGATAACTTGACACCAGATCCGAATTAAAACGCATCAACTGCGTGTGTAGCCGTGATGGTCTCTTCTCGGCGGAGTCCGGGAAGTGAACACGGTTTCTGGGTTATGTTTGACGTAAGTAGGAGTTCAGGATCACTTCTTGATCATTACTAGTTGATGACCGTTCCATTTGCTCTCTTCTCGCTCTTATTTGCGTATGTTAGCCACCATATCATGCTTAGTCGCTGCTGCAGCCTCACCACTTTACCCCTTCCTTTCCCTTTAAGCTTTGCTAGTCTTGATACCCATGGTAATGGGATTGCTGAGTCCTCGTGGCTCACAGATTACTACAACACCAGTTGCAGGTACAGGTTGTGCGATGATCATGACGCGAGAGCGATGCTTGCTTGCGTTGAGTTCTTCTTCTGCTTCTTCGATCAGGGGTTAGGTTCCAGGTCGGCAGCCTGGGCTAGCAGGGTGGATGTCGTTTGAGTTTCTGTTTGTGTTTCATCCGTAGTCGGATGATGCTCTGTTGTATTGTGATGTTGTATTCATGTGGCATTGTATGCCTTATGTATGTATCCCCATCTATTATGTAATGTTGATGTAATGATATCCACCTTGCAAAAGCGTTTCAATATGCGGGTCTATCCTTGGTGGGACCTTCAAGTTCCTTTTGGATAGGGTCGCATATTGGGCCTGACACCCCTTCAAGTCCCGCTATGCCAAGCCTCCTCCAGCCACCGGTCTCCTTGCTGCGATTTTCTCTATTTCTTGAAACTGCCAATTTTTCAGAAAAAACCCTCATGCTTCATGCATTTAATAATTCACAAATGGTGCATCAGATTAAAATGTTTTAAACATATAAAATGCTTAGTTTTTCATCTAGTTTCACATTATGCCACTTTCATCCATGTTAATTTTTTTTAAATTGATGTTTGCATTTATTTTGCATATTGACATGCTAAAATAATTTATTTCATAACTAATTAACCGTAGCTCGAAATTAATTAAACTTTATATGTAAATTGTCTAGAAAATGCATAGTTTAACTTGGTGCACTTTGTTTTACTGTTTAACAACATTAAAATATGTTTTAGGGCAGAACAGTAGCTAATACAAAATATGGACATGAGGATTTTCCTGAATTTTTGTTTGTTGTTTTCGGCCTCATTTAAACTTGCCTAGATAGTTAGTTTACTTATGTTTCACCTCTTGCCTATTTAACAACATTTAATATTGTTGTGTACCTAAACGAGAGCAAACTAAATAACTCGAATGTGGTGTTTTGTCAATATGCAACTCGTTGCATATTGAGCTCCACTTAATTTGTAGTGTTGTTTGTTGCACTTTGCCATGCCTCTTTAAACCGGACATGCATCATACTTGATTGTGCATCATGCCATGCTGATGTGATGGTTGTTTACCATGATGTTTGCTTCTTTCTGGTTGCGCTTCTCCTTGATAGTTCCGGTTATGTTGCGATTGTGAGGATTCGTTCGACTACGTTGGTTCGACTACTTCATGGACTCGTTCTTCGTCCTTGCGGGATCTCAGGCAAGATGACCATTACCCTCGATATCACTTCTATCTTTGCTTTCTAGTTGCTTCGTTCTATCGCTATGCTGCGTTACCTATCACTTGTTTACCATGCCTCCCATTTTGCCATGTCAAGCCTCTAATCCACCTTCCTAGCAAACCGTTGCTTGGCTAAGTTACCGCTTTTGCTCAGCCCCTCTTATAGCGTTTTTAGTTGCAGGTGAAGTTGAAGATTGCTCCATGTTGGAACATGATTATGTTGGGATATCACAATATCTCTTATTTTAATTAATGCATCTATATATTTGGTAAAGGGTGGCAGGCTCGACCTTTTGCCTGGTTTTTTGTTCCACTCTTGCCACCCTAGTTTCTGTCATACCGGTGTTATGTTCCTTGATTTTACGTTCCTCGCGCGGTCGGGTTTATGCAAACCCCTTGACAGTTCGCTTGGAATAAATCTCCTCCAGCAAGACCCAACCTTGGTTTTACATTTGCCTAACAACCTACTAACTTTTCCTTGGGTTTTTGCGAGCCCGAGGGCCATCTTTATTTTAACCCCCCACCCCACCCCCCCCACCCCCCGGGCTAGTGCTTCTCCAAGTGTTGGTCCGAACCGGACGATGTCTGGCGCCCCCTGAGCAACCAGGGTCTATGCCAATCCGATGTCTTGCACATCCGGTGTGCCCTGAGAACGAGATACATGCAACTCCTATCGGGATTTGTCGGCACATCGGGCGGTCTTGCTGGTCTTGTTTTACCATTGTCAAAATGTCTTGTAACCGGGATTCCGAGACTAATCGGGTCTTTCCGGGAGAAGGAATATCCTTCGCTGATCGTGAGAGCTTGTGATGGGCTAAGTTGGGACACCCCTATAGGGTATAAACTTTCGAGAGTCGTGCCCGTGGTTATGTGGCAGATGGGAATTTGTTAATATCCGGTTGTAGAGAACTTGACACTTGACTTAATTAAAATGCATCAACCGCGTGTGTAGCCATGATGGTCTCTTTTCGACGGAGTCCGAGAAGTGAACACGGTTTGGGTTATGTTTGGACGTAAGTAGTTTCAGGATCACTTCTAAGTTTCACGGTCGTTGTGTAGTTTCTCACCTTACTCTTGTACTCGTATGTTAGCCATCATATTTGCTTAGTGCTTGATGCAACTCCACCTCATTACCTTGTCCTACCCTTAAGCTTAAATAGTCTTGATCTCACAGGTTTTGAGATTGCTGAGTCCTCGTGACTCACAAGATACTACCAAATAGTTGCAGGTGCCGATGATACCAGTGCAGGTGATGCTACCGAGCTCAGATGGGAGTTCAATGAGGATCTTGGTCGTTACTACATGTCTTTTCCTAATGATCAGTAGTGGATCCTAGTTGGGACGATAGGGGATCTTACATTTGGGGTTATCTTCTTTTCATTTGGATTTGTCTGTAGTCAGACTATGTATGTACTCTGAATGATGTATGAATTATATGATCTTCGCGTGAAGTGGCGATTGTAAGCCAACTCTCTTTATCCCCTTTCTTGTTCATTACATGGGATTGTGTGAAGATGACCCTTCTTGCGACAAAACCACAATGCGGTTATGCCTCTAAGTCGTGCCTCGACACGTGGGAGATATAGCCGCATCGTGGGCGTTACACCTAGTGATCTGAGATGATAAAATTCTTTCTCTGTGATGAACTCGGCCTCACCGATCTTTTCTTTTCGGCTAGACCGAAACAACTCGGTGTCACCGAAGAAAAGGACTCGGTGTTACCGTTTTCACCATTGTGGAAATATTTTGCCATTTGCATCCTACATTTTGAATCCAGCTCCACTCGATGATTATTTTCCTCTACCTTCATCACATTGTACATGATGCTTTGTCATGTGACTCAAGGACCAAACCTAGTTGACTTATACTCCAGAAGATCCCTTCTTGAAAATTGATGTCAATGGGGGAGAGAGCAATCACATCAAAGCTTAATCACATCAAAGGGAGAAAGAGACCCTATGGGAGAGAAAAACTTCTTAATCTTCCCAGATGCTTGGTAAACAAAGAGGACAGAAGCCACATGTCTTTTAGAGGGGAAAGACATGTTAGTTGAAGATGTTTCTTTGTGTCTTTTGCTCTGTTTTTCATTTCCTTTTCATTTTCTATGATTTTCTATTACCCTATCTTCTCCCATTATCCAATGTCAGATTCAGGGGGAGAGAGACATATAGGGAAGAAAATCTTTGAATTTCCTTGCATATCTTTATTCTTGGGGACATGTCTATATCCAACTAGAGTACGAAGCATTCACTCTTTGCATGTCATCCCAGTCTTGGTACTCTTGTGGTCTCTCGTTCTTGCTCTGATTAATAGATGTTCCTGTGTTATCTAACCCTGTTTTCTCATGTTCATCTCTTCCAAAGTTAGCTCAAGACCACAAGGTAAGTACATGCATCACACTCATGTGCATGAGGATCTCTTGCTGATGTACATATTGTTTGCAAGAAGGACTCGTGAACATGTAGGTATATTCTCTGCATTCCACGTCATTTGCTCTGATGCATATAGCCAAGATACATGTAACTCATTGCTTGCTCTGACATGTTTATGCTTTCACATACTTTTATAATCTATATTCACATGATTGCATACATGTAGGGGGAGCCAATGCATGTTGCATGTTCTTCCAAAGCTTTACTTGTTATACTTTATATCTTTATCTAAAGCTTTGATGTATGTTGTCATCAATTACCAAAAAGGGGGAGATCAAAAGCACAAGTGCTCCCTGGGTGATTTTGGTAGTTAATGTCAACATATCTCTTGTTGTACTAATACTTCTACCGAGTATATTTCAGATGAGTTCAACATTGGAGTGGCACGATAAGAGGATGTGGAACCCCTTCAAGACGCTAAGGACAAACATTGGCAGAAGCTGAAGACTCTACATTTTCATTTTAGTGATCTAAGATCACATTGAGTCCATAGGAAAGGCAATACTATTAAAAGTGGATGAGGTGTTTCTTAATGGCTTGCTTGCTCAAAGTGCTTAGTGATATATATACGCTCCAAAAACCCTCAACCACTTTCTCACTTCCACATATGTCCTAAACCTAAAAGTCAAACTCGGCCCCATCGATTTGATTTATCCGGCGCCACCGAGTTCACCTGACATAGCCACTGTCAGAAACCCTAATCAGTTCGGTCTCACTTATGGGATCTTTGTCTCAAAGAGATGACCCTGCAAACTCTCTGTTACCTATTGCAGTTATTTTGGTCTCACCGAAATGTGCAGTCGATCCCACCGAGTTTCACTACTAGGGAAAACCTTATACACAGAATCTTACCAGTAGCGCGTGTTAAAATGAGGCGCTACTGCTAATTAGCAGTAGCGCGTCTGCCAAAACCGCGCTACTGTTACCCCCTTAGCAGTAGCGTGGAGGGAACTGTACGCGCTACTACTATAATTGCCACACCGTTCCCGACGTGCTAGGTATAGTAGTAGCGCCCTTCTAGAAACGGCGCTACTACTACCGATTTTAGCAGCAATGCGTTTTCCCCTCCCACGCTATTGTTAAATCTATTCTCACCTAACCCCCTGTGCGGCCTGATTCCCTCCTCTTCCTCTCCCAATTCACCACTCTCTCTTCTCCCCCTCGTCGCCTCCACCTCGCCGCTGTCTCTCCGCCGTCTCCCCCGCCCCCGCCTCGCAGCCGTCTCCCCCGACCCCGCCTCGCCGCCGTCTCCCCCGGCCCTGCCTCGCCGCCGTCTCCATCGACCCGCCTCGCCGCCGTCTCCCCCGACCCCGCCTCGCCGCCATCTCCCCCGACCCCATCTCTCTCCCCGCCCTCTGTAAGCACTCTCCCCTTCCGATCCCTCTTGTTAATTTGCTTAGTATGAACCCTAGCTATTTAGTGCTAGTTAGTATGAACCCTAGGCTATTTTTAGTGTTAGTTAGTTAATTTAGTGTTAGTTAATTTAGTGGTAATTACTATGATGATGATTAAATAGCTTGTGCTGGTGGATTAGATTCAAGTGGAGGCAACATGTGGTGCACATCAAAAGTACTACTAGTCCAAACTAGATCAAGTTTGGATTAGTAGTATACTTTTGACATGCACCACATATTGCCTCCACTTGAACCTAATCCACCTTCATTTGACACACTGGACATAATGATGTAAACCTCATAACTGGTATTGTACCAATATTTGTACGATGGAGAGAAAACCGCGTAAATACACTAAAAATAAAAAAATAAAAAATGAATACTAGTAGCGATGGACAGAAAACGCGATGCCACTAGTTTCATTAGCAGTAGCGTGGGGGTGAACAAACGCTACAGCTATTCGTCCTAGCAGTAGCGCACCCCGGCACGCGTTACTGCTAAGCAATAGCTATAGCGCCTTATTAGTAGCGCGCCTACCCGCGCTACTAGTGAGCACAAAACCAGCGCTACTGCTAGGGTTTTTCCTAGTAGTGTTTGCTTGACCAAGTCTCTGTTTACTTATTGTTGAAACCGGTCTCACCAAGTTCACCAATCGGTCTCACTGAGATAAGGTTTTGCCCTAACCCTAGCACATCGGTCTCACCGACTTGACCTTGTCGGTCCCACTGAAAACACTAATGTTCACATTTTTAACCATATCAGTCTGACCGAGTTTCACTATTTGGTCCCATCGAGTTTGGAAGATTGTGTGAAACGACTAGATTTTGTGTGGAGGCTATATATACCCCTCCACCCCCTTCTCCATTTGCGAGAGAGCCATCATATCGTGCCTACACTTTCACTACTCATTTTCTGAGAGAGAACCACCTACTCATGTGTTGAGACCAAGAAATTCCAATCCAACCACAAGAATCCTTATCTCTAGCCCTCCCCAAGTTGTTTTCCACTCAAATCATCTTTCCACCATACCCAAATCTGTGTGAGAAAGAGTTGAGTGTTGGGGAGACTATCATTTGAAGCATAAGAGCAAGGAGTTCATCATCAACACACCATCTATTACCTTTTGGAGAGTGGTGTCTCCTAGATTGGTTAGGTGCCACTTGGGAGCCTCCGTCAAGATTGTGGAGTTGAATCAAGGAGTTTGTAAGGGCAAGGAGATTGCCTACTTCATGAAGATCTACCCACGCGAGGCAAGTCCTTCGTGGGCGATGGCCATGGTGGGATAGGCAATGTTGCTTCTTCGTGGACCCTTCGTGGGTGGAGCCCTCTGTGGACTCGCGCAACCATTACCTTTCATGAGTTGAAGTCTCCACCAACGTGGATGTACAATAGCACCACCTATCGGAACCACGCCAAAAATCTCCATGTCTCTAATTGCGTTTGCACACTCCAAATCCATCCCTTTAATTTCTTGCAAGTTGCATGCTTTACTTTCCGCTGCTCATTTACTCTTGCCATGCTTGCTTGAATTGTATTGTGGATGCTTGAAATTCTTCTAATTTCCAACCTCAACTTGAAAAATTTAAAAATTGCTACCTTTGCTTGTTGAGGG
>NC_057813.1:57698103-57706893 GCF_018294505.1 Triticum aestivum
GGTTCGATGCTGGCGCTCTACGTCCTCGGTCCCGGCCCTCGAGCTAGTCTCAGCCGTCGCTGGTTTGCCAGGGCACAATGTCGTGGACAAAGCCAGAGGGTGAGGGCTGGAGAGCCGATAGGAGTCCTGAGTCGCGATGCTCAGGTACCCCCCCCCCTTTAACGTGCAAGCTGCCGACATGAAGGAAGAAGGGGTGCCACAGACAGGCACCAAATAACAAGCATGATGGGTCGAATGCATAGCCAGAAGATAAACGCAGGAGGGATACATGCCACTGGGTCTGACCCGAGCGACTTGGGGATGATGCAGCCCGAGGGGCGCCCCCAACAAGGTAAGCTAAAAACATGAACAAAAGGGATACACACCGCAGCGACGGGCCCACGCGGCCTAGGAATGATGCAGCCCTGGGGGCGCTCCCAGCTGGAAATGAAACTTGGAAGATGTCACCTGATAGTGTCGACGACGAAGGGGTGTTGAAGCAGCAGACGTAGCGGGCTGTGGGAGTCGATCTTCACAAGCCCCCAGGCCCAGGAGCCTCGGGGGGCTCCGGAGGCGCTGGTGGCTCCTCGCGAACCATCTCCATCTCCGCCAGGACCGCGGAACGCCTGGCCTCCTGAGCCTCCAGGATGCCCCTCATGAGGCGCTGGCACACCACGGCCGCGTTCGGCAAGCCGTAGGGCATGCGAACATAGCTGTGGGGTGGGCCTTCGCAGTGCCCCACGCATGAGGGCCAGAAGCGCTCCTGAGAGGCGAATCGGTTGAGCCCTGGGATGTCGATGCAGACACGCAGCCCACCATCCTCGCCTGGATCGGGAGCTACGGCGGGTAAACGGCGGCTGCCACTCATGACTCTTAACTCCTGCAACTCCTGTGTGACCTGACTGACGAACTCCTGAGGGCTTGGCCCTCCTTGCTTTGGTCCTTCCTGAGGGAAGCGTGTTCTGAAACACGCCTCCAAGTGGTGCCCAAACGCCTCCCTCGTGACCTTAGCAAGGTCTGTGGCCCTCCAGGGGGAGCCCCCGAGCCCTTCTTGGGGAGGACACCGGGCGCGCTTTCCTATGCGACAGAAGGAGGTGTCCCCCGAGCAGGCGCAGACCCTGAGGGGCCTGCCTCCTGAGGGGTCGGGCCTGGCGATGTCTTCTTCTTGGGAGCGGCTTCGGGGAGCCTCCCGCTCTCGCGATCTGGATCTTCAAGTGATGCGGCCTGAAAAGCTCGTTCCAGGGAACAAACCGCGTCTCTTTCTTCACAGGGCACCGTGATGACTCCACTGCTTCCTGGCATCTTGAGGACGTTGTAGCCGTGATGAGTCATGGCCATGAACTTGGCGAGAGCTGGGTAGCCGAGGATGGCGTTGTAGGGCAGGCGGATGTGGGCGACGTCGAAGTCAATGAGCTCGGTGCGGTAGTTATCGCACTTCCCAAAGGTAACAGGAAGGCGGACCTTCCCTATCGGGATGGTGGAACCATCGGTGACTCCTGAGAAAGGCTTGGTTGGCTGAAGCTGATTGTATGGCACTTGGAGATTGTTGAACGTCTCGACGGACAGGACATTGAGCCCTGCTCCGCCATCGATGAGGGTCCTGGTGACTTGCACATTGCTGATGATTGGGGAGCAAAGCATCGGGAGGACTCCCGCTGTGGCTGCGCACTTGAGCTGATCCGCTGAGCTGAACGTGATGGCGCACGCCGACCACCTGAGGGGGGCATGACTTCAAGCTTGGGGAGGACTGCATTCACTTTGCGGGTGAACTACTTGAAGATGCGTTGAGAGGCTGGGGCCTGAGCTCCGCCCAGGATGCAGGCGATCGCGTGTGGCTCCTGGAAGCCCCCAGCCCCCTCGTCCTGATGATGGTCCTCGTTTCTCCTAGGCTGCGGAGGCAGTGGAGGGAGGCCTGCGTTTCCTTGCGGGCGGTCCTCGCGAGGCTGATCCCTCCAGTCTCCCTCGCGAGGCTGATCCTGCCAGCAATCCTCGCGAGGTCGGTCACGCCACCCTTGGCGAGGGCCGCGGTCTTCCCTGCGTCCTGCGTTCCTTCCTCCTCCTCGGTTGTAGCCACGATCATTACGGTCGAGGCGCCGGCCGACCCTTCCTTCTCGCACGGCTTGGAGCTCATGGCATTCGTTGGTGTTGTGGGTGTGGAGGTCGTGGTACACACAGTATCGGCTGCCCTTGAAACACTTGGGCTGATCTCTGCCCCGCTTGGTGTCTGGTTCTGCCGCGAGCACGGAAGCCCCCTTGCGCTTCACGTCCTTGGCCTTGGATTTCTTCTCTTCTGGGTCTGCGGCTGGCAGCTCGAGGAGGGAAAGGCGCCCTTCCTCAGCCCTGGCGCACTTGGTTGCCAGGTTGAACAGCTCCAGGGAAGTGCACAGATCTTCATGCATCGCCAGCTCCTCCTTCATCTTGACATCACGCACGCCGTCGGAGAAGGCCGAAATGATGGCCTCCTCGGTCACCCTGGGAATCTTGAGTCATGCAATGTTGAAGCGCTGGATGTATTTCTGCAGGGTCTCCCCTGGTTGCTGCTTGATGCGGCGCATGTCGCTCATGGCAGGCGGCTGGTCGCGAGTACCTTGGAAGTTGGCGATGAAACGGGTGCGCATCTCGTCCCAGGAGGAGATCGTGCCTGGGGCCAGGTTCAGGAGCCAGGTGCGGGCCCCGTCCTTGAGTGTCATGGGAAACCAGTTCGCCATGACCTTCTCATCCCCGTTGGCGGCTTCGATGCCCAGCTCGTAGAGCTGAAGGAACTCCGTAGGGTCGGCTGTGCCGTCGTAGCGAGGGGGCAGGTCCGGCTTGAACTTGCAGGGCCACGCGACGCTGCGCAGCTCGGTGGTGAAGGCGCGGCAGCCTGCTGTGGCCACGGGAGGCCTCTAGTGACGAGGAGCTTGGTCTTGCGGGCCCCCATGCGCTGCAGCTGGGAGCAGCGCGGGGTCTTGGCGTGCTGGAATGGGAGCGTGGTTGCGACGGACCGGAGCAGGGAGCACTTGGGCAGCTTCTTGGGGGCGAGGAACCTCTTGGCAGCTCCGCTCTTGCTGCACTAGCACCGGACGGGGTGGGTTCCATCCAGGGGCCACGCGCCTCGGGGCCAGAGTGCCTTCTTGAGGGGGAGGCAGCTGAGGCACCCCCGGAGCTTCATTGCCCATGCAGGGCGGGGCGCGGTGCAGCGAGAAGGACGGCGCGGGGGAGCCCCCTGCGGCGCGGGCGAGCTCAGCAACGCGGTCGAGCCATTCTTCGTAGACGTCGTCGACCGGGCGGTAGCGCAGGAGCTCGTTTGCCGCGATGAGCACAGCCCGAGCCTCCATGGCCGTGCAGGGCGCGCGGGACGAGGAACCAGCCGGGGCGAGCGAGGGAGTGGCAGTGCGGCCGTCTTGCCTCATGGATGGATGCTGGGACGATGCCTGCTGCTCATTCCCCGCTGGGCCAGTGGCGGCGTTGACGGCGGGTGACGGGGAACGACGGGGGTGGCCGCCGACGGGGGCCGTCTGGGCGACGCGGGAAGCGAGAGCGGCTCGGCGCTTGGCGTGGGCCCGACGAGCGTCTGACATGGACGCGATGGTCGGCGAAGAACAGGGCGGTGGAAGACAAATTCCGGCGCACCCCTACCTGACGCCCCAAATGTCGGATTTCGGGTTCCAGCAGACCCTCTAGATTCGAACACTGGGGTGCGCACGGAGATTCGGCCCACTACCTACCTACACCTCACCGCCTCGCTAGGAACTAAGCAATCAAAGGGACAACACAAGAGGCACAGGGTTTATACTGGTTCAGGCCACCATTGTGGTGTAATACCCTAATCCAGTGTGTGTGTGGTGGATTGCCTCTTGGGCTGATGATGAACAGTACAAGGAAGAACAGCCTCGTGAGAGTCTGCTCTTGGCTGGCGCAATAAACTGCTAGGGGAGTTCAGTCGCTCTCTCTTTGGGTGCTTCTCTCGATGTCTCTACCCTGGGGGTGGCTAGTCCTATTTATAGGCAAAGGCCCTGGGCCTCTTCCCAAATATTGAGCGGGAAGGGCACCAACAATTGGCCATTTTGAAGGGGAACATCTAGTACACTTATCCTGACTAAAGTTGGTCCTCGCCTGCCAAAGGCTCTGGTGGTGATGCCGGCTTGGGCTCCACGATGACTTCCATCCTGCTGCTCTGCTGGTATTGGTCTCGTTGCACCGAAATGGGTACCTTTGCTTGATGCTCTCGCCTGCGCTTGCTCCCTTTGCACCAAAGAGGAAAGAAGGATATTGTGCGGGCTGGCACCCGCCCGGCGCCCTTGGTCGTCATGGCTTGCGTCATGGGCACCTCGCGAGGTACCCTGCCTTGATCTCTCCGCCTCCTCGCGAGCCAGCCTGACGAGGCCGTGCCTGAGGAAGCCTCCTGTCGTCCACCCCGCTTGGCTTGGCCCTCACGAGGGTCTTGAGCTCGTGTTGATGAAGATGGGCCATGCTGGGCCGCCCCTCGAGCCACGCCGCAGGCCGCAGGCAAGCAAGTCTGGGGACCCCCGTTCCCAGAAAGCCAACCGTCGTTAGCCTTTCGGAACTAAGGAGTGAGGGGCTACATGACCAGTTAGGCTCCTGAGTCGCGATGCTCAGGAGTCCCCCTTGACGCTCGAACGGCCTTCGTACCTTGGCTCCGCTCGAGGAGAGACGCGCGATGAACCAGGCGTGAGGGGCCTGGCTGGGTGGTGTATGCCTGGGCATGACCCAGGCGCAGCCCCCGTGGATAGCCCCCTCGTGCGGCACTCCAAAGGGGAGGCGTTGCAATGAGGCCAGACACTGAGCTCGGGGCTCCCTGAGGTTGATGCGGCCGGGGCCACCCTCAGTTGTTTATCACCAGCGCGGAGCATAGCGCTTCCATATGTGTACGGGCATAGCCGCTCCTCAGCAGTGTCGTCAGCCAGCGCGGAGCATGGTGCTTCCACCGGTGTGTGAGAGGGGGCTCCCCTCCGGGAGGAGCCCCCGGGGCGTGTACAGCCCCGCCCTGACACGTGGCCGGCACAGTAGGGCATGAGTAGGTGTATCTGGGCACCCGTGAGCCATAAGCCTACGTTCGAAACGCTCTTGTTCGACGGGATCCTCAGGCACGACAAATTCGTCGTCGTCGAAGCTTGCCTCGTCTTCGGAGGGAGGCATGTAATTATCGTCCTCAACCTCTCTGTTTGCCGCTCTCTCATGAGGGCTGGATTCTCCATCCTCCTGTGTTGGATCCTGCTGGAGGGGGTTGTCTTCGGCACTGTCCGGGGTGTTATTATCTCCCGTGCTGGAATCATCGTTTTTGCTTTGGTGGGATTTAGAGCGGCCGCTGACGCCAGCGCTTAGGCTGCTTCTTGGAGGGGTCATCCTCCATTGTTCCATCGCCATTCCCTTCTTTTGGGGTGTCCACCATGTATATGTCATATGACGAGGTGGCTTTCCAGTGCCCTATAGGCGCTGGTTCTTCGTCGTCTCCTGCATCGGCGTCCATACCGTCGATGTCTTCGGAGTCGAAGTCGAGCATGTCGGTTAAATCATCGACAGTGGCTACGAAGTGGGTGGTGGGTGGGCTTTGAATTTCTTCGTCGTCCGCATCCCAACCTCGCTGACCATAGTTCGGCCAGGGCTCTCCTGATAAAGAGAGAGACTTTAGTGAATTCAGAATGTCGCCGAAGGATGAGTGCTGAAAGATGTCCGCGGCAGCGAACTCCATGATCAGCGCCCAATCAGGTTCGATCGGCAGGGGCGCGGAAGGTTCGGAGTCCGGAAAGGAGTCCGGCACCTGGGAGTCACGAGCTTCGTAAAGGACAAGGCATGTGTTCGTCTCGATCACCGTAGGGATTGCAGCCCCCGAGGCGGTGTCCAGCCACCCGTCCTCGATTGGCACAGTCGCCTCCGAGCTAAGGGTTGGAGCGGACGCTGGGGCGGCCTCCCGGACACTCTTTGGCGATAGAGCTAGATCATGCCCATCGTGACAGTGCGGCGCGCCCGGCTATGGCTCGAATCCATCGAAGATCAAGTCTCCGCGGATGTCGGCCATGTAGTTCAAACTTCCAAATCTGACCTGATGGCCAGGGGCGTACCTTTCGATCTGCTCCAGATGGCCAAGCGAATTGGCCCGCAGTGCAAAGCCGCCGAATACGAAGATCTGTCCGGGGCGAAAAGTCTCACCCTGGACCGTTTCGTTGTTGATGATCGGAGGAGCCATCGGGCCTAAAGATGACGACACAAAGGAACTCTCAATGAAAGCACCAACATCGGTGTCAAAACCGGCGGATCTCGGGTAGGGGGTCCCGAACTGTGCGTCTAGGCGGATGGTAACAGGAGACAAGGGACACGTTGTTTTTACCCAGGTTCAGGCCCTCTCGATGGAGGTAAAACCCTACTCCTGCTTGATTAATATTGATGATATGGGTAGTACAAGAGTAGATCTACCACGAGATCAGAGAGGCTAAACCCTAGAAGCTAGCCTATGGTACGATTGTTGTTCGTCCTACGGACTAAAACCCTCCGGTTTATATAGACACCGGAGAGGGCTAGGGTTACACAGAGTCGGTTACAAGGGGAGGAGATCTACATATCCGTATCGCCAAGCTTGCCTTCCACGCCAAGGAAAGTCCCATCCGGACACGGGACGAAGTCTTCAATCTTGTATCTTCATAGTCCAGGAGTCCGGCCAAAGGTTATAGTCCGGTCATCCGGACACCCCCTAATCCGGGACTCCCTCACTAACTAAAACATAAAACCACATCTAACCAGAAGCGAGATGAATTATTTATTACTAAACAGGAGCAAAAAGTAAAGAACAAAAATAAAATTGGGTTGCCTCCCAACAAGCGCTATCGTTTAACGCCCCTAGCTAGGCATTGAGATTTACATGATGCTCACATGGAAGACAAGAATTGAAGCGCAAAGAGAGCATCATGAAACACGTGACAAACACATCTAAGTCTAACATACTTCCTATGCATAGGAATCTTATAGGCAAACAAATTATCAAAGCAAGCAAAAACTAGCACATGCAAGGAAGTGGAAAGAAACAATAGCAATCTCAACATAACGAGAGGTAATTTAGTAACATGAAAAACTCTACAACCATATCTTCCTCTCTCATAATAATTGCATGTGGGATCATAAGAAAATTCAACAAAATATCTATCAAATAAAATATTTTCAATACGATCCACATGCATGCAAAGTTGACACTCTTCCAAAATAGTGGGATTAATATTAACTAAAGTCATGACCTCTCCAATCCCACTTTTATCAAAAAATTCATAAGATTGAACATTCTCCAAATATGTGAGATCTAAAGTTGAAACTCTTCTAAACCCACTTTCAATAATATTGCAAACACTATTATCAATCTCATATTCATCATGAGGCTTAAATAAATTTTCAAGATCATAAGAAGAATCACCCCAATCATGATCATTACAACAAGTAGTGGACATAGCAAAACTAGCATCCCCAAGCTTAGGGTTTTGCATATTTTTAGCATAATTGACATCAATAGAATTTATGATAACATCATTGCAATCATGCTTTTTATTCAAATATCTATCGAGAATCACTTCATAAAGCACTTCATCACAATTTTCAGATTCATGAATTTCAAGCAAAACCTTATACAAATAATCTAGTGCACTCAACTCGCTAGCAATTGGTTCATCATAATTGGATCTCTTAAAAATATTAGCAAGTGGATGAGGATCCATAAACTTTTATCAAATGAAGATGCAAGCAAAAAGAAGGCACATGGTAACAAAAGATCGAACGAAAGGAGGGCGAAGAAAAGGCAAAGTGTCATGGAAATATCACGTCAGATGTCCTCATTGAAGGACTTAGTCGTGGAGCCATCGCGACGGGTTATCTTAAAGGGGTTAAACTGGAAAAAGGACACGAGGGTTTTTATACTAGTTCAGCCCCTTCGATGAAGGTAAAGGCCTACGTCTAGTTGTGATGGGATTATTGGGGTCTCGCTAACCAGGTAGCTAAACAAGCTATGCCTGGCTATCGAGTTGTTGTTTTTTGTCCCTGAACCGCCGCCGGTTCGTCCCCTTATAAACACGGGTTGATGCCCGGCCGGTTTACAGAGTCCCGAGGACGACTCATACAAGTGTTCGGTGTTGGGGAACATAGTAATTTCAAAAAAATTCCTACGTAAACGCAAGATCATGGTGATGGCATAGCAACGAGAGGGGAGAGTGTTGTCCACGTACCCTCGTAGACCGTAAGCGGAAGCATTAGAACAACACGGTTGATGTAGTCGTACGTCTTCACGGCCCGACCGATCAAGCACCGAAACTACGGCACCTCCGAGTTCTAGCACACGTTCAGCTCGATGACGTCCCTCGAACTCCGATCCAGCCGAGTGTCGAGGGAGAGTTCCGTCAGCACGATGGCGTGGTGACAATCTTGATGTACTACCGACGCAGGGCTTCGCCTAAGCACCGCTATGATATTATCGAGGTGGAATATGGTGGAGGGGGGCACCGCACACGGCTAAGAGATCCAAGGGATCAATTGTTGTTGTGTCTAGAGGTGCCCCCTTGCCCGCGTATATAAAGGAGCAAGGGGGAGGGGGCGGCCGGCCTAGTAGGGGCGCGCCAAGGGGAGTCCTACTCCCACCGGGAGTAGGACTCCCTCCTTCCTTGTTGGAGTAGGAGAAGGGGGAAAGAGGGGGAGAGGAGGAAGGAAAAGGGGGCCGCACCCCTTGTCCAATTCGGACCAGAGGGGGGCTGCGCGCCTCCTTCCTTTCGGCCTATCTCCTCTATTCCCGTATGGCCCAATAAGGCCCATATACTCCCCGGCGAATTCCCGTAACTCTTC